>NC_088882.1:5413526-5440214 GCF_032884065.1 Artemia franciscana
TCAACGGTCTTCTTACAATTAAAAATTTGTCTTTGAACGATATTTTTAAATACCTGTGTCCTGGTCTTCATTTATATTCCCTGTGTCCCGGTCGTCATTTGTGTCCCGGTCTGTAATTTCTCTTTGAGTGTTTTTCTTTTTAGTATTTTTTAGTTTTTTACATTTTTTCTTTTTTCAGTTTTCTTTTTCTTCTTTATTTTTCAGCTTCACTATGAAATACATATCGCCGAACCTTTGTTTTTTTAACTAAAATCTGGTAGGCATTGATGACCTTATCCAAGTCAAAATCCCAAACCCAATCATCATCGCTGTCATTTTCAGTTTTAATATGTTTTGACTCTCGCTGTCCAGGTGGATCTTCATCTAACTGCGCGGTTTTGCGTTCTTTAGCCTCAAGCCTGTTTCCTTGCTGTTCTTTTGATTCCTCGGCACGCTTTCTTTTCTGACTTTCTCTATCAGCAGCAAGTTTTTTGGCATAGACTCTTTGAACATCTTCATCGGCTTTTGCCATGGTAAGTTCATCAGTCATTGTAAACTTAAACATTAATAGATTTCTACGTGAACATATGTCTTAAATATCTTGAATGACGTCACCGTCAAAGCAAAAATGACGACAACTAATTTCATGACGTCAGCCGACACAGAAACATGACGTCACCTGATCCTCAGATCCACAGACAGACAACTTATTTTTATATATATAGAAGATCTATATATATAAAAATAAGTTGTTTGTGGGTTATGTCTGTCTGTCGAGTGACGTCGTGTTTGTCCGCATATGACGTCTGAATTATTTCACACTTATACAAAAGAAGAAAAAAACTAAAAAAAGTAAAAACTACAAAAAAAACTAAAAAGAAAAAAAAAACTAAAAAAGCTAAAAAACTAAAAAAAGGTAAAAAACTAAAAACTAAAAAAAAACTGAAAAAACTAAAAAAAGGCAAAAACTAAAAAAAAACTAAAAACTAATAAAAAAAGCTAAAAAAGCTAAAAAACTAAATAAAGGTAAAAAACTAAGAACTAAAAAAGAAAAAAACTAAAAAAAGGAAAAAACTGAAAAATAAAAGAGAAAAAGAAAACTAAAAAATATAAATAAAATAAAAAAAAACTAAAAAAGATAAAAACTACAAAAAAAAACTAAAAAGAAAAAACGAAAAAAACTAAAAAAGCTAAAAAAAAGGTAAAAACCAATAAAAAAACTAAAAAGAAAAAAAGAAAAAAAAACTAAAAATTTTTTTCATCATATAATATGACGTCTGAATTATTTCATCATATACCAATTCAATTGTATTCAAGCCGATGTAGCTGAGTTGATAAGGCGTTATGTTCCAGGTTCTAGGTTCAAGAGGTTCCAGGTTCGAACCTTGGCTTTAGTATTAATATAAAGGAAGAAAAATCTAAAGAAGGTAAAAACTACAAAAAAAAAACTAAAAAGAAAAAAAAAGAAAAAATCTAAAAAAGCTTAAAAACTAAAAAAAAACTAAAAAAAGGTAAAAACCTAAAAAAAAACTAAAAAAGGAAAAAACCATAAAATAAACTAAAAACTGATAAAAAAAACTGAAAAATAAAGGAGAAAAAGAAAATTAAAAAAATTAAAATAAAAATAAAAAAACTAAAAAGATAAAAACTTCAGAAAAAACTAAAAAGAAAAAAACTAAAAAACCTAAAAAAGGTAAAAACCAATAAAAAAAACTAAAATGAAAAAAAGGGAAAAAATAAAACATTTATTTCATCATATACCAATTCAAAAACCAATGTATATACAGACCGGGACATCGGGGCACAAATGACGACCGAGACACCGGGATGACGACCGGGACACAGGGAATATAAATGACGACCGGGACGCAGGGACACAACTACAACGGTGACGCCGGGGACACAGGGGGGATATATAAATGACGACGGGGACACAGGCAATGTTCGATTAGCAATCACCATCAACAAAGCTCAAGGGCAATCATTAGAATCATGAGGTATAGATCTGAATATGGATTGTTTTTCCCATGGACAATTATATGTTGCATGTTCAAGAGTCGGTAAACCTGACAATCTATTTATATGCACAGACAATGGGGCAGCGAAGAATGTTGTATATTCACAAGTTTTACGTCGTTAAAAACATATCTATATCTATATGTATAAAAATAAGTTGTCTGTCTGTGTGTCTGTCTGTCAGGTGACGTCATGTTTCTGTGTCGACTGACGTCATGAAGTTAGTTGTCGTCATTTTTGCTATGACGGTGACGTCATTAATGGTATTTAAGACATGCGTTCACGGAAAAATGTTTAATTGTAAAATGACTGAAGAACCTACAATGGCAACAGCCGAGGAAGCTGCTCAAAGAGTCCATGCCAAAATACTTGCTGCTGATACAGAAAGTAAGAAAAGAAAGCGTGCCGAGGAATCACAAGAACAGCAAGAAAACAGGCTTGCAGCTGATAGAGAAAGTAAGAAAAAAAAGCGTGCCGAGGAATCACAAGAACAGCAAGAAAACAGGCTTGCGGCTAAAGAACGCAAAACCGCGCAGTTAGATGAAAATCCACCTGGAAAGCGAGAGTCAAAACATATCAAAACTGAAAACGATAGCGATGATGATTGGGTTTGGGATTTTGACTTGGATAAGGTCATCAATACCTACCAGATTTAAGTTAAAAAACAAAGGTTCGGCGATATGTACTTCATAGTGACGCTGAAAAATAAAGAAGAAAAAAAACTGAAAAAAATGTAAAAAACTAAAAAAAACAAAAAAGAAAAAACACTCAAAGATAAATTACAGACCGGGACACAAATGACGACCGACACAGAGGGAATATAAATGACGACCAGGAACCTCAAAGAAAAATTACAGACTGGGACACCCGGACACAAATCACGACCGGGAATATAAATGACGACCGGGACGCAGGGACACAACTACAACGGGGGACGCCGGGGGCACAGGCGGGGTATATAATTGACGACTGAGACACAGGGATTGTTTTAATAGAAATTACAGACCGGGACACAGACAAATTACAGACAATGACGACCGGGACACTGGGACACAGGGAATATAAATGACGACCGGGACACTCAAAGAGAAAATACAAACTGGGACACCAGGACACAAATGACGACCGGGACACAGGGAATATAAATGCTATTTATATGCACAGACAATGGGACAGCGAAGAATGTTGTATATTCGCATGTTTTACGTAGTTAAAAATATATATTTATATCCATCTCTATTCACAGGTGGGACACAGGGACACAGCTACAATGACGTTTAACTAATATGGCGCGTAACGACTTTCGCGCTCGGGGGGCTTGGGGGGGGCGCGAAGCGCCACCCCAACATCTAGTATATATATAAAAATAAGTTGTTTGTGGGTTATGTCTGTCTGTCTGTCTGTCCGCATATGACGTCTGAATTATAAAATTCATCATATACCAATTGAAAAACAAAAGTATTCAAGCCGATGTAGCTGAGTTGGTAACGCGGTATGTTCCAGGTTCTAGGTTCGAGAGGTTCCAGGTTCGAATCTGAATACAAAAGAAGGAAAAAAACTAAAAAAGGTAAAAACTACAAAAAAAACTAAAAAGAAAATAAACTAAAAAATCATAAAAAAGCTAAAAAACTTTTTTTATATAAATGATTTTATATAATTTGATTTTTATATAATTTTATATAAATGACGACGGGGACATAGGGAATGTTCGGTTAGCAATCACCATCAACAAAGCTCAAGGGCAATCATTAGAATCTTGAGGTATAAATCTGAATACGGATTGTTTTGCCCATTGAGAATTATATGTTGCATGTTCAAGAGTCGGTAAACCTGACAATCTATTTATATGAGTGGGTTTTATTTTAATTTTACATAAACAATTTTGTTCATTAATTGACTTCAAAAGCGATGCATTTACCCATGGTTTTCTTGGTGTATGCCTATGTCCTTTCAGATTTCTATATGGGCAAAATTTATCAAGCTTTTCAGTCAGTTTATTATAAAAGTTATCTAAGGATTGTTTTGGATCCATTTCATCAATTACTGAACTCCACCCTACGTCATCGAGTTCTTTTTTTAATTTTAACCAATTCTTTTCCTGAAAGTCTCTTCGATTTGTTGACTTCTTTTCGCTATACGGGAGTTATAGCGAAAAATCTGCCATCAGTACGCAGGTTGTTCTAATCCCTCATTGAAATCATTTTCATCTGTGGAACATTTGTCACCTGCTTCCGATTCGCGATTGATTCGATTCGATTCTGGTCGATTCCTGTCATTTTCTAGATCCACGTGTAATTGTGTAATCATATTCTTATTAGATTCAAATGGTTGTACTAATCCATTATCGAAATCATCTTCATCTGTGGAACGTTCGTCACCTGCTTCCGATTCTCGATTGATTCGATTCTGGTCCATTCCGGTCATTTTTAAAATCCACGTGTAATTGTGTAATCATATTTTTATTAGATTCAAATGGTTGTTCTAATCCCTCATCGAAATCATTTTCATCTGTGGAACGTTCATCACCTGCTTCCGATTCTCGATTGATTCGATTCGATTCTGGTCGATTCTGGTAATTTTCTAGATCCACGTGGAACTTTATAATACAAATCACATTTTCATCTGTGGAATATGTGTCACCTGCTTCCAATTCGCGATTGATTCGATTTGATTCTGGTCGATTCTGGTCATTTTCTAGATCCACGTGTAATTCTATAATCATATTCTGATTAGATTCAAATGGTTGCTCTAATCCCTCATCGAAATCATTTTCATCTGTAGAACGTTCGTCACCTGCTTCCGATTCTCGATTGATTCGATTCGATTCTGGTCGATTCCGGTCATTTTCTAGATCGACGTGTAATTCTGTAATCATATTCTTATTAGATTCAAATGGTTGTACTAATCCCTCATCGAAATCATTTTCATCTGTGGAACGTTCCTCACCCGCTTCTCGATTGATTCGATTCGAATCTGGTCGATTCCGGTCATTTTCTAGATCCACGTAGAACTTTTTAATACAATTCCTTTGTACCGGCTCAAGTAATTCTACCTTAATGTTTAGTGTTCCGACTTCTACTATATACTTTCCCTCAATTGGGTCATAGGGTAATCTGGTAACACCTTTTAATGGGAGGCGATGAGATTCTTCCATACTGAATTTCTGATCGCTTAGGCGAAATTCAGAATGGCCAATTTCATCATTTTTCATTTGTATGCTCTTGTCCGCTTCAGCCTGAAATCAAACTTAGTAGTTTCGCTTACTTCAAAAATTTTTGGAAATTCCCAAAACAACACACCATCAACAAGGCTAGTTTCCTCTGTCGAATAACAGTACCTTGGTTGACTATAGACACTATCTTTTCCTATGTTGAGTAACGGATCCTTATATATTTTTATGTAAGCCCTTTCTTTTCCCATTATAACATTTTTTATTATTGCGCTATGTATGGTTATTTTTATGAACATTTTTTAACAACAAATGAAAATATAAGCGAAGTAACTTATCAAACGCCTCTGTCGTCACTTAAATCTTTATTAGTTTCTCAAAATGTGTTTGAAGACTTAAGAGAAAACTTACTTCCATACTAAAGTCATCCAAACATAAGTAAAATTATGCTCTTATAAATTTTTGAATTACTCTTGAGCAATATGGTCAATTTAGATTTTCCTTTGATTATAATTAACCTTTAAAACTAGAGTTTAAGTAAAACGCCTGGTCATCATCATGTAGCTGACTTGCATATATATGGTTCTCTAACTATGTTTTAGTATAATTATCATGATATTCTACAGTTTTAATCCATGTGGTGGTAAATCGGTAATATGATCTGAATTAAGAAATTCTAGTGTAAATTTAATTCCTCCTCACTGTTTATCCTTCTCAGAATCATACATTTCATAGGATTTGTATTGGCCTGGGATTCATCGTGATTCTCGCTGCTCGACTAACCGTAGATCTAGCTGTGTATCATTTTTGTCAGGTGATTGATTTTCTTCGAACGTAAATTTCGACAGGACCTTTGCCTGTCATCATCAGGTGCAAATTAAAATTTTTTGCTTGAAAATAAGATCACTAAATAAATAAAACTAAAATCACTAAAAAATGCTAATAATGAGCCGAACTTAGAATTATTGTTGTGACCTGACCCTAATTTTGATAAATACTTTGATGGCTGATATCCTTGTGGATCTTGAAAAGATTAGACATAAAGGAGGGGGTGGGTTTTTTTGGGAATCTTCAGTCTATGGGTAATAGGGTAATAAAAAAATCTTCCTCCTTAAGTTTTGTCTTTTTAAGGCAGGAATCAATGGAATCAGCATGTTCTTTTAATGGGTGATGTAGAGGTCTCAAGGTACGACCTATATAGGTATCGTCTCAGCTGCAAGGAATCTTATATACCCCTGGTGGATCTGAAGTAAGATTATCCTTGCCTTTTTTCAAGAAGGAGGAGATAGTCCTTCTCGAAGGAAAAAAACACCATACCTCAAGACACCACAAAACACCACAAGACAAAGTTTAAGGAGGAAAATAGTTTTTCTGCATTGGCCCATTATAGTTTTAAAACCCTTCTCACTCCATTAAATTTGACCAGATCCAACTTATTGCGTGTAGATTAATGGTTAAGAGTGATGGATGGTAGGTTTCTTTAGTATGTATTTTGGAAATATTTTACTTGTTTTGTTCATCAGTAAATTAGAAAAATGTCTTACTTTCTACTTAAGTTTTTTGTTCCGGGTTTATGCTGTTTCAGTTTTCGGTTTCGTTTTCATGCTTCAATGATCAATATAAAAGTTATAATTATAACATAGTAACAACAATTCATTGATACATATGTCAAAAAGGGCCATGGCAAAATCAACAACAAAAAAATCAAACCCACAAGCAACGATACTTAATGTTCAATACGTGCAAGGAAAACAGGTATGTGGCTCAGTCCTAGTCTTAGGACTAACACAGCTTCAGAATTTATAAAAAAAAGTAATTTCTCTGAATCTAAAGGGTTTTTTTTACTCTAAAGTTCGTATTCGGCGCGTCTTGAATTCGGCGCGATTTTAGAAAAAGACCTATCACAAGATAGGTCTTTTCTAAAATAAGATTTTTATCTGCCCTTTTGTTATGATGCCGTCTTATCCGAGCGGTTAGCATGCTAGACTTGAAATTGTTTGTACTCGAGGACAGGGGTTTGAGTCTTGGTGTCACTGGTTTGAAACAGGGGTCAGAGCTCAAATGTAAGCTTAACTAGAGTCGATCCATTTCTAAATTGACATCTGGGTATCAGGGGAAGGTGAGCAGGAAGGGTTTGTTAAAGCACAGTATGGCTGGCCCCCTACCCCTTATTGCACTTCCTGGTTGAGGGCCAGAAAACGGAGATCAGCACTGTTGGTAGGGACTGTAAGGTCCAATACTGTATTCCTTCCCTTATCAAATCTAAATTGGGGCAAAAGTAAGGATTGTTTTTCTGCCTAAAATGGTTCGTGTATTTGCCTTCTTCCTCTCGCTGTAACTTAGCCTAACCTCCAAAAGTGATGCATATTGCCTACCTAAAGATCTTTAGTGGATCATGTTAAAGTAAAAATAAAATTGAAAGAAACAAGAGATTCCAGAAATTCTGGTTGCAGTGTCAGATGCAATCTGAACTAATAATCTGAAATAATAATCTAAATCTGAAATAGTAAATAATTCAGAAAAAATTGTATTCTCCTAATTTTACAGGTCTATATTATCTCCTGATCATCCGTATATATATATATATAATATATATATATATATATATATATATATATATATATATATATATATATATATATATATATATATATATATATATATATATGTATATATATACATATATATATATATGTATATATAGGCCTATATATATATATATATATATATATATATATATATATATATATATATATATATATATATGCACGAAAGTCATTTAATAGTCCACCATCCATAAAAAATTTTAATGTAGCATGGAAAATAAATAAAATAGAAAGCTAAAATCAGCAAGCATAGAAGTATCGAAAATCATTCAAACAAAATTTAGTGGAAAATGTCTTTTCACTGGGTTTGATTTATCTGTTCAATATACACTAATTCTCGAATATTGTTTGCATGGGCAAACTTTTTGCGACGACGCTACTCTTATGATCCTTTAGCAGATAGAAAATAAATTTAGCCTACTTATAATAGCAGGTTTTTATGTTGTCGATATTTCTTTCTGATATGAAATGCTTCCTAGAATGCTAAAAACGAAGTGTTAGCTTATAGTAACTGAAAATTTTAATGACAACAGTAACAACATATAGTAACAACAGGAAGAAAAAAAAATGTCAAGTGAGTAAGAATCTCACGTTGACGCTTATTCAGAAATGGTAACTATTATTTTGGTTAGTCTTATTGGTAAAAGTTTATTGCGATATCAAATTTATGGGATTTTGAAAAATAACCTGAAATCCCTCGAAAAGGGTGTTGGACTCAAATGAAAACTACCATTTGAATCACCTTATTTTTGAACTTACCTTTTGAATCACCTTATTTATGGGATATTCAAAAAATAACCTGAAATCCCTCGAAAAGTGTGTTGGATCCAAATGAAAACTATCATTTGAATCACCTTAGCTAACATTCTATACAGTAGTTCTACAGTCGTTTCTTGAGCAACAAAGAATATCAGCGCTTTGAAAAAAAAACTGTTTAGTGAGGAAGAATCGCCATTTTAAGCTGATTCCGAAATACTACCCATTATTTCGATGTATACTAATTGTAAAAGTTTATTGCGAAAACAAATTTGTAGAAATTCCGAAAATAGTCGGAATTCCCTTGAAATGGTGTCGAATCAAAATGAAACTACCGTTGGAATGACAATAGCTTAAAATCCCTGATGGAAGAATTATAGTCCCCCATCTTGAGGAACAAGGAGAATCGCTTTTGCATGGAAGGCATTGATGTCTCCTTTTCTTCTTGTTTTTTTTTTCGCCACTAGTGGGGCGCTGAAACATCATAGAGATCTTTAAGGGCTCATTCGAAAGATAGTTTCTATATCTACGCGCTTTTTGTAAGTAAAAAGGATAATGTCAGAAGTAAAAACAAATTTCTCAAAAGAGATGATGTGACATACGCATCTGTTAAAATGCTACTTTTGTGGGTAAGATGTCATACTTGAGTGACTCCATTCGATGTGGTTTGTTCTTTTCTAATTAAGATAAACGCAGCCTAAAGTTTCTTACGTTGGTTTTGTGTTTCCTATGAATTTTCTATGACAGTTTTGTTATTTTTTTGTTTTTTAAGCCAGGAATTGGTTGGCCAGAAGAGTAACTTACGCCATGTTATGTAACAAGTTCCCAGCTTCATTCCAGTATTTGAATGGTGAATTAGGTCCCATCTTACCTTATATCTTACGGAATAAAACGATTTGAGATAATTCACGCTCTCACATGCCCTCACTAAGAAAATTTAGACTTAATCCAAATGGCTTAATTGTTGTGTTTTTTCACTTTTGTGTAATTTATTTTTTACTAGCTGTTGGGGTGGCGCTTCCCCCCCCCAAGCCCCCCCGTCGCGTAAGTCGTTACGTGCCATTGTAGTTGTGTCCCTGTGTCCCACCTGTGAATATAGATAGATATACATATATATTTTTAACTACGTAAAACTTGCGAATATACAACATTCTTGGCTGTCCCATTGTCTGTGCATATAAATAGATTGTCAGGTTTACCGACTCTTGAACATGCAACATATAATTGTCCATGGGAAAAACAATCTGTATTCAGATCTATACCTAATTATTATAATGTATTATAATGATTGCCCTTGAGCTTTGTTGATGGTGATTGCTAATCGAATATTCCGTGTGTCCCCGTCGTCATTTATATATCCCCCTTTGCCCCCCGGTGTCCCCGTTGTTATTGTTTCCCTGTGTCCCGGTGTCCCAGTATGTAATTTCTCTTTGAGTGTCGTGGTCGTCATTTATATTCCCTGTGTCCCGGTCGTCATTTTTGTCCCGGTCGTCATTTGTGTTCCCGTGTCCCGGTCTGTAATTTCTCTTTGAGTGTCCTGGTCGTCATTTATATTCCCTGTGTCCCGGTCGTCATTTGTGTCCCGGTGCTTTGTTGATGGTGATTGCTAATCGAACATTCTCTGTGTCCCGGTCGCTTTCTCTTTGAGTGTCCTGGTCGTCATTTATATTCCCTACTAGCTGTTGGGATGGCGCTTCGCCATCCCAACATCGTTGGGATGGCGCTAGCTGCCCGGTCGTCATTTGTGTTCCCGTGTCCCGGTCTGTAATTTCTCTTTGAGTGTCCTGGTCGTCATTTATATTCCCTGTGTCCCGGTCGTCATTTGTGTCCCGATGCTTTGTTGATTGTGATGCTAATCGAACATTCCTTGTGTCCCGGTCGCTTTCTCTTTGAGTGTCCCGGTCGTCATTTATATTCCCTATGTCCCGGTGTCCCGGTCGTCATTTGTGTCCCGATGTCCCGGTCTTTAATTTCGTCAGTCGACAAACATGACGTCACTCGACACACACACAGACAACTTATTTTTATATATATAGATGTCCCGGTGTCCCGGTCGTCATTTGTGTCCCGATGTCCCGGTCTGTAATTTCGTCAGTCGACAAACATGACGTCAGTCGATACACAAACATGACGTCACTTGACAGACACACAGACAACTTATTTTTATATATACAGATTTATTTTTTACGCATTTCCAAGGCTTAATTTGTGATCCTTGACATCATCTAGATTAACATTTTTTTTTCTCGTGAGTTCAACAGCGTCAGCCTTGACGCTGTAAACAGATGTCCCGGTCTGTAATTTCGTCAGTCGACAAACATGACGTCAGTCGACACACAAACATGACGTCACTCGACAGACACACAGACAACTTATTTATATATATATATATAGATTTATTTTTTACGCATTTCCAAGGCTTAATTTGTGATCCTTGACATCATCTAGATTAACAATTTTTTTTTCTCGTGAGTACAACAGCGTCAGCCTTGACGCTGTAAACAGTAAAAAAAAGGAAAGAAAAGAAAGATGACACCTTGTCTGCCTTGTTGTTCAAGGTCTTGTTGTTCAACTATCAGCCTTGTTGTTCAAGATGAGGAATCGGGTGGGGTAGAACCTTCCCTGTATGGGGTTTTTGTTAATGGCGATTCCGATTTTGCAGTTTTTAATTGGATATAACGTTATTTTTTGAGCGTTTTCTGGCGATCTTTCAAAATTCCCTTTTTGTCAATAAACTTTTACCATTAAAAGCTTTACCAAAATCATAGTTACTATTCTTGAATCAGCTTTAAATAGTAATGTTTCTCACTTGACAGTTTTTTTTTTCAAAAAGTGTTTTAAAACTAAGGTTGCTATGGGCGACGGTTCTTTACAATAGATCTAATTATCATCTTTACTATTTCAGATTCACCTTGACCTTGCACGCTACCACGAACTCAGTCGCTTTTCCTCACCCGGTGATGAATATGACAAAACTGCTGCTCTCTTTCATCTTCGTCGTGCTGCTGATTGTGGTGTATTAGAAGCTGTAATAGCATCTGCCCGTATATACCTCCAACTGCCGCATAATATTCTCGAAGATATTGATCTACCATTTTCTTTAGAACATGAAGATATTGGTTTGGATTACATGACTTATGCTGCAGAAGCCGGCGATCGAGCAGCGATGATTTTCTTGGCTAAAGTATATGACACTGGCTTGAATCTTGGAACCAGGTGATTTTTTTTTTCTTCACTCCGCTAAGCTTTTTTGGTGATTCTTCAGGGGGAAATTTTTTAGACCTTGACCTTTGAACCAGGTTGTATTGGTCGGGTTTATTTGTGGTTGATATTGGTGGGGAAACCGGCCTACCATATCAAGTATCATCAAATGCAAACGCTCTGGTGGTTTGGCCACGTACTATGACGTGATATCGAATTAGTTCCTGAGATGTATCTTGAAAACTCGAATGTCTGAATGTCTCCGTAGAAACTTCTAGGGGGAATCTTGCATGCGATACTTCTACTGCTACTAAGAACTCACTGCAGCATCAAGCCACCTGAGGCCAACACAGCCACGCACACTCCTCGTCCATTCAAATCTATTCAAAGCCTTCCTCTTTACACCCTTATCTGGCATGTAATAATGTTGTTTAAAATGAATTATATAGCTCCCTTTTGCTTTTAAAATCATACCATTCAAGGTAGGTTGTTCATCATGATCAGAAGATTTTGCACCCAGATCATTTTAGATGCTAGGATTGACCTCATTCTGACTTCCGCTCACAAGGCTGACACTTGTTTGGGGACTATTATGAAGCACATTGCTTTTTGGAATGATTTGACCTGCTTTTGAAGCTTGACGGATTGATATTGACAAAGTCCATAAAAATGCGGCCTTTGTGGCCGTATGTCCTTTCACCACAATTAGGACGGCACGTGACCGTTTAAAATAATATCAAACCGTCAAGCTTCAAAAGCAAATTATTGCAAAAGCGTCAAATTATTCCAAAAAGCAATGTGCTTCATAATAGCTTTTTGGAATAATTTGACCTGCTTTTGAAGCTTAATGGTTTGATATTTTGAACGGTCACGTGCCGTCCTAATTGTGGTGAAAGGCCATACAGCCACGAAAGGCCACAAAATTCCACAAACAAGTGTCAACCTTTTAAACGAAAGTCAGGATGAGGTCAATGGTAGAAAGAGAGAAAGAAGTTCTTTCTGTTGCCACATATACCCATAGATTTCCCATATAGTCCAAACGATCTTAACCTTGTAATTTTAACCATTGGTGATGATCTGGGACCTGATTAAATTCTTTCAAATAAATATAGTATTTCATTTCTGCTGGATCTCATTGCCAAACTGAAATTATACAAGAGACAGTCTAGTG
Organism: Artemia franciscana; assembly: GCF_032884065.1. Classification (NCBI taxonomy): domain Eukaryota; kingdom Metazoa; phylum Arthropoda; class Branchiopoda; order Anostraca; family Artemiidae; genus Artemia; species Artemia franciscana. The sequence goes on from NC_088882.1 coordinate 5,426,425, forward strand.
TACCAGAGACAATCTTTTGTAATTTCTGTGTGCTTATTCAGACTATTGATAGTGATTGCGATATTTTGGAGCTTATTAAGATGTGATTTTTGTTTTTTGCATTTTTTTTCCTTTTCTTTATATGCTAAGTTTAATTTAACTTTATTTTTTTCCGCTGATAAGGCTCCTGGATGTGGAGTCAAAAATATTCGAATTTTTGTTATTTAGAGTTTGTTTTGTTTTATTTTTTGTCACTGTTTTATTTAAATTGTACCGTTTTTTTTTTCTCTGAAATTTTTAAATGGAAAAGTAGTGCGGTCTCAAAAATTATTTCATTAAAGGAGTTAACTTTTAACGTGGTAATAATTAAGGGCTAAGAAATATTTGAAATATTTTTATTGCTTGCTAGGGTTTTAATCGTTTTAAAATAGTTTTGAAAGGTAGTGTTTTTTTTAGTGTGTTCTGCACATGTTTAGAAAAATTGTCAGCAAATAGAACAAGATGAATACCAGCATCAGAATCAGTTATACATTATAAGGAAGGCAGGGGCCAGGAATAGAACCCTGTGGTGCCCCTTTTTCATTAAGGGGTAATAATTAAGGGATAAGAAATAATATGTTTTTATATTTTTTTTACCGAATTATCGTGAAAGTTCCTGCTAAACGTGAAATTTTATCGTCAGAGTGCGGTCTTGGACAGGAGCCGTTCGTGTGTACTCGAGAGCTGTTGCTGCACTGACTGAAATGGATGATGACGGGCATTTTGATGGGACCATGGACGACCCCCAACATCAGCTCTTTTTTATCAGCTTTTTTTATTAAGGGGGTAATAATTAAGGGATAAGATATTATATATTTTTATCGTTTTATATTTTACCGCATTATCGTGAAAGTTCCTGCTAAACGTGAAATTTTATCTTCAGAGTGCGGTCGTGGACAGAAGCCGTTCGTTTGTACTCGAAAGCTGTTGCTGCACTGACTGAAATGGATGATGACGGACATTTTGATGGAACCATGGACGACCCCCAATATCAACTCATTGCCCGTCAAGCTGAAATGTATAGAGATGGGGGATTTGGTCTAGAGATTAATTACGTAAAAGCAGGTATGTTGGTCTTTTTAACTAGAATGTCTATTGTTAAACTAGAATATATATTATAATCTGGAATATCTAGAATCGAATAGAATATAAAAATGCAACCAACTTCAACTTTTCAACTTTCAACTTTTTCTTTATTCAACTCAAAAAATACACAAACAATATTATGCCCCAACAGAGAGCAGAGCTCGTAAGGCTGGGACAGTGCAAAAACATAAGAAAAAACATCAACATCTCATCTTAATAATGATTCCAAAATTTAACACGACAAAAGACAAACAAAATAGAAAAAAACTCATAAAAGAGAAGTAACTAGGATAAATAAATAAAGAAATATCGGGCAGCAGGGGCGTGGGAGGCCATCCCAGACACAGGGACACAAAAGCGAAACACACAAATAAGAAGATCAAATAATTTAATTTTCCATCATTAATGGTGAACAATCAAAATTTTAGCTAACAATCTGTAATATTTGCTTTTTTTAATTTAATTGAGATTTTTGGGGTGGATTAAACTGAATTTTATCACTCAGCTTATAATTGTTTGCAATGAAGGGTATTTGGTACCTAATCGAAAACCTTGATCTTTCAGAACTTACAAAACCTTCTTTAAGAGGGTTTGGTAAATTTATCATCTTCTGTCAGGATTTACTGCAGTTTTACACTCGTTTTTCGAGTGTTTTTGTAGAGGAGGGGTTATTTTTATAGAAGAGTAAGTTTCTTACCCTTGCCGATCTCCCTCCTCCCCCTCTCTACTTCTTCCTGTTCGTGTCATTACAACAAATAATTCTCTAAAAAAGTTGTCATTTTTATCTTCTGCAGAAGACAGATTTACAATTTGTATGCTTTTTTTAAATTTTAGCTTAAACAATGTGCAAATGCTAACAGTAGCAAATGCTGCAGTTAATAAGCTGCTCAGTATCTTATACTGTAACTGCTGCAGTATATAAGGTAACTGCTGCAGTTATCGAAGCTGTTCAAGATCTTTTCTTTCTTTTTACTTTAACATTATCTAACCATCTTAACACCCTATCTGACTGGTAAGATCGGGAAACGATCTTACCGCCCTTATTCTGCCCTTATTCGTGAAACGACCAAGTAGCTACTCATGACCAACAACTGCTATATGGAATAATTTCGGAGGCATGATGTGTCGCCCTCCTAATGATGTCATGCTGCGCTCCTCTCGGCACTAGGAGACATGAGTGGCATTTAACAACGCTCTGATAATGTCTTTCAGAAGGATGTTCTGCCATTTAGCTCGTCCGTGCAAGCAGTCGTTGTCTCGTCAAGAAGTCGTTGCTGTGAAATCACTTTACCGCTTATGTGCCAGCTAACGTGGGAAGGCCTAAGCTAAGGAAATATTACCTTCAGTATATTTGATGCTCTTTTTAACACGGATTTCCTCAAGTTTTTCAGGCCGTTTACAAGGCTTTACTCAAGATAGATGTATCTACTATTGCTAGTGCTACAAACTCTATGGAATGTTAAGCCTCCTAAGACTTTTAAAGCAAATGATCTTCTTGCATCCAAAATTCAGTGGCCTAGCTAGGGTGAGGAACAAGTGGGACAGCTGTCTCCGGGTGCAGTCTCTGAGGGGACACTGAACTGAGTTTTTTGTCAAGTTTTTCAGGGCCCCTAAGGCTTGTAAAGCAAATGATCTTCTTCCACCCAAAATTCAGTGGCCTAGCTAGGGTGAGGAACAAGGGGGACAGCTGTCCCGGGCATAGCCTCCAAGGGGATACTGAACTGAGTTTTTTTTTGTAAATACTATGATAAAACTTATGTTTTTATAGTAATGGTTGGATGGGGGAGGGACTGGCACTGTTTTATACGCTGTAAACCTTAACTACGCTTCTGACAATGTTTTCTAAGTCTCTGCTGTTGTTATATCACAAGAGATCAAAGGGCTATGAATTGCTAAGAGGTAAGGAAACAGAGGGATAAGAAAGGATTTTGTGCAGCCTTTGTCTATATCAGAGAGTCCTATCACACACTCGAAAACAATGATAAAGAATCAGACCTACAAATACATAATTTGCCATCTGTCGTTAACCTCCCTTACCCCATAACCTCTGTCAATCTCAACTTTGTTCAAATTGGGCTGCGTATTACACTGTGTGTAAACATTTTTTTCATTGCAGCATTTCAGAGCCTCTTTTTTGTCACTTCTCAATATATCTCCGAAAAGTTTTGCCAATCTTTAGTCAGATCCTAACCTTATTTGTGGTTTCTGGTTGTTTTTACTGCTTTTCAGTTTAATTTGAGCTTTACTGAAAACAAAACACATTTTAAATGTGTTCAATTTTTTTACTTTAATAAATAAAAAAATTATTAAGACTTTAAGGAATAAATATATATTAAACTGACAATCCATGTTCATTTCTTTTTTTTTCTTTTTTTTTCAGTAAATTACAAATTATGTTCTGGTTGTGAGAAGGCATGGTTGTCAGCCCCATTCATGTTAATTTCTGCTTGTTTTGAGCTCGACTTAGTTATTTCTTATAATTTCTGTTCGTTTTAGTTTTCATTTATTTTTTTATGGTGAATTGTAGTAGTTCTGCGCTTGGAAAATTATTCGACTTTATTTCTGCTCATTTTTGGTCTGATGGAGCTCCTTACTCTTCTTTGAAAACTTAATTAATAATTAATAATAATTAATAGTTAATTAATCTTTCAATCAGAAGAAGGTGCCCGAGCCAGGCCAAAGTTTGGGTCGCATGTAATTTCCAAGCTTTATGTTTATAAATGTCATTCTACAGTTTCTCAGTTAACAAATGAACTAACCTCATTTTTATACAATCCTAATAAGAGAGGGCTTAATGTCAGGTTTGTTTCTCACTCAATTGGACTATCTGTCTTGAATTTTCTACAATTAGCCATGACTTGATGCCCACAGCAATTCCATTTTAGTGCAAAATCTATCTAAGCCATCATGATACATGTACCGAACCAAGCCAAACCAGGCCAAAGTTGTGTGGAACCAGGCCAAAGATTGTGTGGAACCAGGCCAAAGATTGGGTCGTACTTCATTGCTATGCTTTTGTTTATAAATGTCATTCAACAGTTTCTCTTAAAACTGTCATGCGTATCTTCTGGTTCTTACTTTAATGTTTATGCTTCTCCATATACGAAGGGTATGGGGGAAGTCAATGTAAAACGGAGGCTGAATCTAAAGCTGTACCAACATATTCCAGGCTATGTTCTTTAAGCTATGTTCTATAACTTCTATGCTCTATGTTCTATAAGCTATGTTCTGTATGTTCTTCCTTTAATGTTCATGCTTCTCTATATGCAAAGGGTATGGGCGAAGTCACACTAATTTTGAAATATACAACGGAGGCTGAATCCAAAGGTATACCAACATATTCCTGCCTATGTACTGTAAGCTCCCGAAAATTATCATTCTGAATTATCAAATTTGAGTTTTTCAATGCGCTGTTTTTGTTTGTTTGTTTTTTTTTTTTTTTTTTTTTTTTTAATTTGGTTTATTGGACCTAAATTAAAGAATCTTAAGAATTAGAATATATAATTAGGATAAAAAAAATGAATAAGGGTCATAGAAAACTAAATGAAAACTTTGCTAAAAATGTTTGAAAACTAAATAGAATGTTAAAATAAATAAATAGAAAACTAAATAGTAAAATAATGAAAATAAATAGAAAACTAAATATAACTAAATAGAAGAAGTAACTAAATACTAGTAAATATGAAAAAATTGACAATTTAACTGTAGTTAGTGTTGCTATAGGGTTATTATTTTGTCAAACAGGAGAATTCTGGAATTCTAAAGATCCAGAAAGACTAAAATTCCAGCTCCAGAAAGCATCTTATAACTGTTTGTGAGTGCAGCTCGAGAAAGCATCTTATAACTGTTTGTGAGTGCGGCACTTAGGTTTGCCAAATGATTTGTTTTGGAATTCCAACTGAACTAGCAACAGAAATAACTCATCATCTGCCAAAAATAGCTACACTATGTGAGCTGTTCAGAAGCCAAAAGTTTCCACGTTAAACCAATTAATGTAATAAAATCAGAGTCAAAATGCATTTCTGGTTTTGATATACACACAGCCTGGTGAAAAAACATATTATGTTTTTTTTGTTTGTGTTTTTTCGCTATTGTTGAAAATCAAGAACATCAAAAATTTGTTTAAACACATTTTAGTATAACTAGTAGCAATGTAACAGAAGCCCGCAAGGAACCACGTAATGACTGCTGAATTCCATGTAAGACCTGCTAAATTAACCGAAGTTGCATGCTATGCATTGGCAAATGAAGCCACGGTTAAGAGGAATTTGAAGGAGGAATAAGGAGAAGAAGAAAGAAGAAGGGAGGAATTTGATAAAGAACTGAATTCTTTCCTCAATGATGAGCCCAGACAAAAAATGGTGTGTGTCAAATTAGATTTCAACGCAAAGGTTGGCACCGACGGGTCTTGTGCGAAGCGAAAATCAGGAGCTCCTAAGAGAAATGACACAGACAAACGGCTGGTTGTTGCTGCCATGTGGCATTCTGCCATAATGCCAAAAAGACAATCATATATATCCCTGGATTTTACCCGCCAGGTGTATATGAAACCAGATTGACCATTTCTTGATAATTAAAAAGTTAATTAAAAAGATATAATTAATTAAAAATTGAGGTATCATGTCTTCTTGAACCGTAAGCTTTCTAAACTCTATGGTTGCCACTATAAGAGTGAATCTGCTGGCTTCTGAAAGGTGATGACGACATATAGTTAATTATATCTATATATATAAAAATAAGTTGTGGATGGATGTGTGGATGGATGTGTCAGGTGACGTCACCTGAAAAAAACTGGATCAGGTGACGTCAAAACTGAAAAAACTAAAAAAGGCAAAAACTACAAAAAAAAACTAAAAACTAATAAAAAAAATAAAAAAGCTAAAAAACTAAAAAAACTAAAAAAAGGCAAAAACTACAAAAAAAAACTAAAAAAAAACTGAAAAAACTAAAAAAAGGCAAAAACTACAAAAAAAAACTAAAAAACTAATAAAAAAAGTAAAAAAGCTAAAAAACTAAAAAACTAAAAAAACTAAAAAAAGGTAAAAAACTAAAAAAAATAAAAAATAACAAAAAAACTAAAAAAAAGGAAAAAACTGAAAAATAAGCTAAAATAAAGGTAAAAACCAATAAAAAACTAAAAAAAAAAAGGAAAAAACTAATAAATGACGACACTCAAAGAGAAAAAAAAGGCAAAAACTAATAAATGACGACACTCAAAGAGAAAAAAAGGCAAAAAACTACAAAAAAAACTAAAAACTAATAAAAAAAATAAAAAAGCTAAAAAAACTAAAAAAAACTAAAAAAAGGCAAAAACTACAAAAAAACTAAAAACTAATAAAAAAGCTAAAAAACTAAAAAAACTAAAAAAAAGGCAAAACTACAAAAAACTAAAAACTAATAAAAAAAATAAAAAAGCTAAAAAACTAAAAAAACTAAAAAAACTAAAAAAAGGTAAAAAACTAAAAAAACTAAAAACTAAAAAAAACTAAAAAAGGTAAAAACTAAAAGAACTAAAAAAGAAAAAAATAAATGACGACACTCAAAGAGAAAGCGACCAGGACAAAAGGAATGTTCGATTAGCAATCAACAAAGCACCGGGACACAGGGAGTATAAAAAAAAGAAAAAAAAAGGAAAAAAATAAAGGAGAAAAACAAAACTAAAAAACGAATGTATATACAGACCGGTACACCGGGATACAAATGACGACCGGGACACAGGGAATATAAATGACGACCGGGACACAGGGACACAACTACAACGGGGACACCGGGGGAAACAGGGGGGATATAAATGACGACCGGGACAAAAAAACTAAAAGAAAAAAAAACTAAAAACTAATAAAAAAACTAAAAAATCTAAAAATCTAAATAAGCTAAAAAAGAAAAAAAAAGGAAAAAAATAAAGGAGAAAAACAAAACTAAAAAACGAATGTATATACAGACCGGGACACCGGGATACAAATGACGACCGGGACCCGGGACACAGGGAATATAAATGACGACCGGGACACAGGGACACAACTACAACGGGGACACCGGGGGAAACAGGGGGATGTAAATGACGACCGGGACACCGGGACAGGGAATGGTCGATTAGCAATCACCATCAACAAAGCTCAAGGCAATCATTAGAATCATGAGGTATAGATCTGAATACAGATTGTTTTCCCATGGACCATTATATGTTGCATGTTCAAGAGTCGGTAAACCTGACAATCTATTTATATGCAAAGACAATGGGACAGCAAAGAATGTTGTATATTCGCAAGTTTTACGTAGTTAAAACCATATATATATATCTATCTATATTCACAGGTGGGACATAGGGACACAACTACAATGGCGCGTAACTATTATGGCGCGTAACGACTTACGCGCGCGGGGGGGCTTGGGGGGGGCGCGAAGCGCCCCCACCAACTAGGTGTTGGGGTGGCGCGAAGCGCCACCCCAACAGCTAGTTATAATATATAATAATATATATAATTTATATAATATATATATAAATAATATATAATCTATATATATATATATAACTTTTCTGGATTGTTAAGAATAATGCAGCTCTTGAATATAATTTTAAAGTAATATGTGATACAATTTGCATTCTAACTAAAACGAAATTGATTTCAAAAAAGAAAAAGTTTGATAAGATTTGGATCATCGAGTGTTCTTGATGGCTTGGAAAATTATTCTGATTTATTTATTGATAAGTGGTGTAAGAAAGAGAATAAAAATAAAGAGAGTTTTCAAAGTTGGAAGAATTTAATTATTAGTAGAATACGAAATAAAATATATTCTATCTTAAAAAATAGTACACTAAAACATTATTTTATAACGCTAAGATTAAACAAGCAATTGCTAATCTACAGAATGAATTTGTAATTGTGCCAGTGGATAAAGCTAATAATAATTTGTCAGAAACTTTATTGTGATATCTTAAAAAGGGAGTTATGCACAACTAATGTTTACGAAAAGGTGAATTTAGAGGGTGAGAATTTAATTGAAAAGACTGAAGAAATACTTTTTAAAAATTTTAATATTAAATTAAATGACAATGATAAAAAGTTCCCTTTCCTATATTGGACTGTAAAATTTCATAAAAATCCCCCCTAAACCACGGTTTATTGCTGGAGCACCTAAATGTCCAACCCGCATTGCTGCTACTGACCTCTCTTTAATTTAAAGGAAATTATAAATAAACTTAAAACCTATTGTTCTGGTATTAAAAAATTTTCGAATTTTAATCCATATTGGAGTGTTAATAATTCACTGCAGGTGATAGATTCTTTAACAAGGGTTTCAGCTAAAAGAATTGAGTCTTTCGATTTTGCGACAATGTATACTAATTTATCAGTTAATGTAGTGGTAGATAATTTAAAAACTGTCATCAAGAAATCTTTCCTCTTATCTAATAAAAGGTTCTTAAAAATAGACACTTAGAATAAAAAAGCCATATGGACAAATTGCTTTAAGACTACAGTTAACTTGAGATGTTACAGCTTGGATATGATTTTTGAGTTATTAGAATTTGTTTTATACAATACTTATATAAGATTTGGGTGGTGATTTGTACAAGCAAATCGTGGGAATTCCCATGGGGGGAGGGAATGCCAGCCCATTTATAGCTGACTTGTTTTTAAGTCAACTAGAATATAAATATATGATGGATAAGAATAATCCAAATAATTTAAAACATGTTTTGTCAAATAATAAAAGATATTTAGATGATATTTTGGTCTTAAATTGTAAGGATTTCATTGGTATTTCTAAAAATATATATCCATCAGAGCTTACTCTTGAACCTAGTCATGGCGCTGGTCATGAAGATCATTTCTTAGATTTAAATATTAATATTTCTGATAATAATAAATTAAGTTTTAAAATGTATAATAAAACGGATGATTTTGATTTTGTTTCCCATTCCCTGAGTTTCCCATTCCCTGAAAGTAACATACACTCAAATATCACATATTCGGCGTTTTTCTCACAGTTACTTCGTTATGCAAGGTTTTTTAGTAATTATATCGATTTTAAAATAGATGTAAAACCTTAAGCCAAAAATTGATATTAAGAGGTTTTTCTGCAAATAAATTAACTTAGCAATTTAAAAAATTTAGTTTTCATTATAACGAACTTTTAAATAAATACCGAAAGAATTATCTGGAAATACTTAAGAAAATTTTCGGCTAATTTCGGAGGTTCGCGAAAAGATGATGCAGCGCCATTTATTTTGAATTGTGTTTCTAATAGAGCGGATTTTTTTTAAAAATAGCCTCATGGTAAAGATTAATTCTATAATTGTTTAGTTCGTTCAGGTTTTTTGCAAAGTGTTAATATTTGTGATTTGGTAAAATTTATCACATTTAGTTTACCTATTGTTGCTAAAAAGAGGAATACATTAACAGGATAAGTTTGTTTTGGTGTTACTTGGTTGTTCTACATTTGCTGTTTTTTTTTCATACGCATGTATTTTGGGGGTGATACCTGACACGGGAATGCCATGGATATTCTGTGGTAGGCACAGCACTTGACTGGGTAGAGAATTTAAAGTGCCGAAACCCTATAGGCAAGTGTATTCTCCTGATGAGCCCTTGTGTTGGGTTGTTGCCTCTGAATTATTTGTGTTTATTGTTTCTATTGTTTGGTAAATGACGACTTATACTTATTGACGACATGCCTGTCCATGGATTATTCTTTATGGTTGATTGTGTATGGCTATGCTGTTTGACCTGTGTGGTTGTATGGATGAGTAGGGTTAAGGCCTCATTCAAGTGCTGGTCTATATTAACCACTAATTTAGGAAAACAGTTTTCTCTTTCTCCTTCTATCTCCTTTCTTTTTTTTGTGTTTGTGCTGCTACATAGATGATTTCTCTTTTCATTATATATATAAATAAGTTGTATGTCCGTCTGTTACACTATATATATATATATATATACATATATATATATATATATATATATATATATATATATATATATATATATATATATATATATATATATATCTATACTAGCTGTTGGGGAAGCGCTTCGCGCCACCCCAACACCTAGTTGATGGGGGTGCTTCGCGCCCCCCAAGCCCCCCCCCCCCCCGCGCGCGTAAGTCGTTACGCGCCATATTAGTTACGCGCCATTGTAGTTGTGTCCCTGTGTCCCACCTGTAAATATAGATATATATATATATATATATATATATATATATATATATATATATATATATATATATATATATATATATATTTAACTACGTAAAACTTGCGAATATACTACATTCTTGGCTGTCCCATTGTCTGTGCATATAAATAGATTGTCAGGTTTACCGACTCTTGAACATGCAACATATAATTGTCCATGGGAAAAACAATCTGTATTCTGATTTATACCTCATTATTCTAATGATTGCCCTTGAGCTTTGATGATGGTGATTGCTAATCGAACGTTCCCTGTGTCCCCGTCGTCATTTATATATCCCCCTGTGCCCCCCCCCCCCGCGTCCCCGTTGTTGTTGTTTCCCTGTGTGTCCTGGTCGTCATTTATATTCCCTGTGTCCCGGTCGTCATTTGTGTCCCGGTGCTTTTTTGATGGTGATTGCTAATCGAACATTCCTTGTGTCCCGGTCGCTTTCTCTTCGAGTGTCCCGATGTCCCGGTCTGTAATTTCGTTAGTCGACAAACATGACGTCAGTCGACACACAAACATGACGTCACTCGACACACAGACAACTTATTTTTATATATATAGATAGATAGATAGATATATATGTAAAAATAAGTTGTTTGTGTGGCGACTGACGTCATGTTTGTGTGTCGACTGACTTCATGTTTGTCAACTGACGTCATTTGAAGGATTGGGCATTATGCCGTCACGAAGTTGTTTGTCGACTGACGTCATGTTCGTTATGACGTTAAAGGCTTTGTATATAACGTCATTATTAGTATATAAGAAGGCCTTTCAAAGAGAAATTTTTAATATAGATCTTAAAATGACAGAAGAACCTACAATGGCAGAAGAAACAACCGAGGAAGCTGCTCAAAGAGCTAATGCCAAAAGGCTTGCGGCTAATAGAGAAAGTAAGAAAAGAAAGCGTGCTGAGGAATCACAACAACAGCGTGAAAACAGGCTTGCGGCTAATACAGAAAGCATCAAAAGAAAGCGTGCCGAGGAATCACAACATCAAAGAGAAATTTTTAATATAGATCTTAAAAAAGACAGAAGAACCTACAATGGCAGAAGAAACAGCCGAGGAAGCTGATCAAAGAGCTAATGCCAAAAGGCTTGCGGCTAATAGAGAAAGTAAGAAAAGAAAGCGTGCCGAGGAATCACAACAACAGCGTGAAAACAGGCTTGTGTCTCAAAGAGAAATCACCAAAAGAAAGCGTGCCGAGGAATCACAAGAACAACCTGGACAGCGAGAGTCAAAACGTATCAAAACTGAAAATGATAGCGATGCTGATTGGGTTTGGGATTTTGACTTGGATAAAGTCATCAATGCCTAACAGATTTTAGTTAAAAAAAAAAAAAAAAAGGTTCGGCGATATGTATTTCATAGTGACGAAAGACAAGTCAAGGTAAAACAAACCAAACAACTTGAAAGTGATACCGATGATAAAAAAAACGACGTTGAAAGGACTATCGTTTCCCAGTTGCAACATCTTTTCCACATAAATAATAATTTAGTGCTTCTGTTCAAAACAGCAATCGAATTAATGCCTACTGATACGCAACTATCAACCAAGTGGTAATCGTTATGGTCGGGGATTTGTATATGACGTCAAAGGCTTTATATATGACGTCATTATAAGTATATAACAAGGCGTTTCAATGAGAAGTTTTTATTAAACTCATCGATGCTACGATGCCCTACAATATCCTATCATTTTTTGGGATGGAGTCGACGGCTTTCACTTTAATATTAAATTGATAAATCCAGCCAGTAACAAAGAAATGGATAAGAAATGCAGCGCAATGAAATATTATGCCTATAGATTAATGGTTGGTCTTTTATTACATTTATATATAATCCATCTTGGGATTAGATACAACAGCTTTTACATCGTGGACAATCGCCGGTTCATAGACATGACATTACGGCCCGCATCTTCCGGCAAAAGTTGCTCTCCTTCATCTCCTACAGAGTTATGGGAGAAATACAAATCGCAAATGGCCGAGAATATACTCCACCGAATACGGCTAGAAAGGTCAGATATGACCTTGGACTTTACAACAGAAATTTATAACTGCACTGTAGTTATGATTGAAGAATTGTGCTGATATATTGCAAACAAACTTCTCAAGCATTTGGGAATGCCTTCACCTAATCGTACTGCTTCTATTTCTACATGTGTAGAATGGGATCGTGAACAAAGTTACAACACAACTGATCCATTGTCGTTTGTTACAGAACGGGACACCGGGACAAAAGGAATGTAAATGGCGACCGGGACAATCAAAGAGAGATTACAGACCGGGACACCCGGACACAAATGACAAGCGGGACACAGGGAATATAAATGACGACCGGGACACTCAAAGAGAAATTACCGACCGAGACACCGGGACACAAATGACGACCGGGACACAAGGAATATAAATGACGACCGGGACACAGGGACACAACTACAACGGGGAAGCCGGAAGGGCACATGGGGGATATATAAATGAGGACGGGGACACAGGGAATATTCGATTAGCAATTACCATCAACAAAGCCCAGGGGCAATCATTAGAAAAATGCGGTATAGATCTGAATACGGATTGTTTTCCCATGGACAATTATATGTTGCATGTTCAAGAGTCGGTAAACCTGACAATCTATTTATATGCACAGACAATGGTACAGCGAAGAATGTTGTATATTCGCAAGTTTTACGTAGTTAAAAACATATATATATATATCTATTTATATTCACAGGTGGGACACAGGGACACAACTACAATGGCGCGTAACTAATATGGCGCGTAACGACTTACGCGCGGGTGGTGTGGCGCGAAGAAACGATCTCACGCTACACCAACACCTAGTATATATATATATATATATATATATATATATACATATATATATATATATATATATATATATATATATATATATATATATATATATATATACATATATATATATATAAATAAGTTGTCTGTGCGTGTGTGTCGAGTGACGTCATGTTTGTGTGTCGACTGACGTCATTATAAGGATTGAGCTGTATGCGTCATGAAGTTGTTTGTCGACTGACGTCATGTTTGTCAACTGATGAAATTACATACCGGGACACCGGGACACAAATGACGACCGGGACACAGGGAATATAAATGATGACCGGGAACCTCAAAGAGAAATTACAGACTGGGACACCCGGACACAAATCACGACCGGGACACAGGGAATATAAATGACGACCGGGACATAGGGATGCAACTACAACGGGGACGCCGGGGGCACAGGCGGGATATATAAATGACGACCGGGACGCAGGGATTGTTCGAATAGAAATTACTGACCCGGACACAAATGACGACCGGGACACAGGGAATATAAATGAGGACCGGGACACTCAAAGAAAAATTACAAACTGGGATACCGGGACACGAATGACGACCGGGACACAGGGAATATAAATGACGACCGGGACACAGGGACACATCATTAGAATAATGAGGTATAGATCTGAATACGGATGTTTTTCC
>NC_088882.1:5781627-5802631 GCF_032884065.1 Artemia franciscana
TTTTTGCGATCTGTTAATTTCAATAAATAAAAACGATGTTGTTTTTTTTCGACGATAATTAAACTTAATGATTATTTTTCCAATTGCAAACTAAAACGATCACGATTCGTCCGATGACGAAAAAACCAATGACAGTTTAGCTGATGACAAGAAACAACAATGAAAGCTTATGCGATGACAAGAAAATTAATGACAGTTTGTCTGAAGGAAGAAAAAACGATAAACCATTGTACAATGGCAGTCTTTGAAATCACAGAAGAAACCCATGGTGAAAAAACGGTGATAAAATTGTTCTATGGTAGATTTTCTGGATGCATTTTAATTTGAAGACAAATGAATCAGGAGATATCCTACTATTTTTGGATTGAATAACGTATTCATGTGTTTACCAAGGTTATGAATTGTCCTGGCAACCTTTATTCAAAAGTTTAGTCTGCAAGAAAATGATTTTTGCTGGAATAAGGCCAAACAATCACAAGACCAATGATGATGCTATAAAGGTATGAGGATTACGAATTTTTTTTATTAAAATGAAAGTAAAACAGTAACTCACATAAAAGTTTCCTCCTCTTCATAAAAAAAAAATGAATAAAAAAAATTTCAAACAGAGGTACAAAGTTGATCAAAATTCCCATTGTCATCTTTAATTGTCAGTATAGACCCCGGAAAAGAGGTTTAAGAAAAAGATCCTCAATTTAAAAACAAATTCTGAAATTCGGATCGTCCTTAAGATGACTTAGCACTTAATATTTTGTGTTGGCACAGCGGATTTGGTCTCAGTATAGTCTTAAGATACCTGTAGTTTGAACTAAGCTGCATCAACTAACTGCGCGGCCGACATAATGGCCTTAGTGATCAAGAAGCGTTGTTTATTTTATACATGAGTCTCTCATCCAAGCATCATCGGTCCAACTAATCAAACAGTTCGTGGTAACGAACTGTAGTAAGGACCGACCCGGCTCAATAGTAAACGAAACTCTAAAAAACGGAATTTCGATGCTAAAATATATATCAAAAGAATCGAATATTTACGCTGATTTTAAATATATAAGTTTCAGCAAATTTAGTCTTTGTCATCAAAAGTTACGAGCCTGAGAAAATTTTCCTTATTTTGGAAAATAGAGGGAAACACCCCCTAAAAGTCATAGGATCTTAACAAAAATCACACCATCGCATTCAGCGTGTCAGAGAACCCTATAGAAAAAATTTTAAGGTCCAATCTACAAAAATGTGGAATTTCATATTTTTTGTCAGTCACGGGTGCGTGTTTATTTGTTGTTTTTTCCCCAGGGGTCATCGTATCGACCAAGTGGTCCTAGAGTGCTGCAAGAGGGCTCATTCTAACGGATATGAAATGTTCTAGTGCCCTTTTTATGTGATCAAAAAATTGGAGGGCACCTAGGCCCCCTCCCACGCTCATTTTTTCCCAAAGTCAACGGATCAAAATTTTGAGATAGCCATTTTGTTCCGCATAGTCGAAAACCATAATAACTATGTCTTTGGGGATGACTTACTCCCCCAAAGTCCCTGGGGAAGGGGCTGCAAGTTACAAACTTTGACCAATGTTTACATACAGTAATGTTATTGGGAAGTGTATCGACGTTTTCAGGGGGGATTTTTTTGGTTTGGGTGTGGGGTTGAGAGGAGGGGGCTATGTGGGAAGATCTTTCCTTGGAGGAATATTTCATGGGGGACGAGAAATTCAATGAAAAGGGCACAGGATTTTCTAGCATTACTATTAAAAAAACAATGAAAATATAAACATGAAAAAGTTTTTTTTTCAATTGAAAGTAAGGAGTAGCATTAAAACTTAAAACGAACAGAGATTATTAAGCATATGAGGGTTTCTAAAAATACTTTAGCATAATGAGCGAGGTATTTAGGAGGCGATAAATATTTCGCTCTTTATACTAAAGTATTTTTAGTAATTTCACTATTTATTCTACAGCCTTTCTGATTCAGGGGTCATTCTTAAAGAATTGGGACAAAACTTAAGATTTAGTGTGAAGAGGGAGGTATTAACGAGGGGACCATCCCCCTCATATATATAATCAAAAATATAAGGATATAAAAGTTTGTTACGTAAGTTAATTCTTAAGTTACGTATATTTTTTACTAATAAAAACGTTCGTTAAAAATTAAAAGTTCTATTTGCCTTTTTAAGTAACCGAAAAATTGGAGGGCGGCTAGGCCTCCTTCCCCACCCCTTATTTCTCAAAATCGTCTGATCAAAACTAAGAGAAAGCCATTTAGCCAAAAAAAAGAATTAATATGCAATTTTCACTTTAATAATTTATGTACGGAGAGCCAAAATCAAACATGCCTTAATTAAAAAACGTCCAGAAATTAAATAAAAAATTAGTTTTTTTTTTAACTGAAAGTAAGGAGCGACATTAAAACTTAAAACGAACAGAAATTACTCAGTATATGAAATGGGTTGTCCCCTCCGCAATCCCTCGCTCTTTACGCTAAAGTTTGACTCTTTGCCACAATTCTACTTTTTAAAACAATCAAAAACCTTAGCGTAAAGAGCGAGGGATTGCGGAGGGGACAACCCATTTCATATACGGAGTAAATTCTGTTCGTTTTAAGTTTTAATGTCGCTCCTTACTTTCAGGTAAAAAAAAAATAGTTTTTTTTATTTAATGCATACATAGAGAGATAACATTTTTGTTGCCATAGCTTGGTCTCGATGCTTTCAGATTCAAAGAAGAGTTGTTTCACCACTGAACTGTGGTGAAATATATTCAACGTAATCGTGACGTTGTGCACCTAAAACAGATGGTATCCTCCCCTTTACTTGGGCTTGAAGCAGGTCATAGACCCATTCATTAAAATCTACAATTGCTTCTGGTATTAGTCGAAAGCCTCATTGTTTACTAACCTCTAATATTGTCCCATTTTTTTAGAAAAGGTTATGCGTTCTCACGTGTAAGCTATAGAAGCACATACTTAAGGAAAAGTTTGGGTAAAGGCTTTTGTGAGGTCCTATGCAGAATATTCGATTGGAAAAATCAGAAATTTAATTGAAATACAGGCAGGATTTTGGAAGAAATATTCCGTGTTTGATAAGATACTTTATTGTAGATTCATTAGTTAAGCAGTATACTAGGAAGAGGGGCAGCAGATAATGGTAATCGTTAGGATCTCAGGGGCAAGTTCTATGAGATTAGAACATATTTATTAATAAGAGGTTTACTGAGGTATAAAATCTCTTTCTAGAGTTGCTGTAATTAGCCTTGGAATAAAGCAAGGTAACACATTTTCCCGGATTTTTTTTTTTCTATATCTAAATGACATAGTGAAAAAGTTTGAGAAAACCCAAGCTCCATTGGTAAGCCTAAAGCTTAATTTGAAGTAGTTACTTGCAGTATCGTTTTTTGATGACATTGTCCTGTTGCCTGACTCACAAAAGAAGGTACAGAGGCTCTTTGACAGTTTAAAGGCATGGCTACAAGAGAAAAAGCTATAATTTCATGATTACAAATCAGAAGTTTTGGCTCAAGGATAAAGTGAGAAGGGCAGAAAGAGGGCCTTATGTTTCGGTTTTTAAATTTACCTTTTATGGATAAGTTTATGTACTTTGGTATTGGGTCAATAAAGGATGACAAGTGGGATAAGCAAACAGAGTTATTTGAAAATAAGGGAAATAGGGTAATAGGAACGGTTCTAAGTAGTTTTTCAGGCCTGCAGGTCTAGTAGAAGTTTAAGAAGAGATTGTTTGAGTCTAAAATAAGGTATTACCAACCTTATGGAACAGAAGTTTGGGTATTTAATAGGGAGCCAGATAAAAGATATTGCAGTTAAAATATTATAGAAAGATACCAAGTTTAAGTGAGACTTTTAATAGTTTAGTTAGTGAAGTTAATTTCAGAATTTTTTCTTTAAAAAGTAGGAGGCTAGTAAAATTGGTGAGGTATTGGGAAAGAGGGGTAAGTGTAAAAACCACAGGCTAGTGAGGGAAGGATTGTGTGAGTCTCTACTAAGCGAAATAATAAATTCTTGAATCGGATAGATTACGGTGATTTTGGAGTCATTTGGATTGTTGGGTGAACGTAATGAAATTTATATCAGGGATAGGAAAGCAAAAGATGTTTCTAAGCAGGTACATTCAATTTTAGTCGATCAGAAAATTCTGCATTGACTGTGACAGATTCTATTATCTGACTCTTTTGTTTGTATTTTAGGGTAGAAGAGACAAGGAGAGAGCAGTTATAATTTAGAAATAGGTTGTCTAAGGACGATATTAAATAGGTAATTTCATGTAGAGATTTTTTTTGCCGCTTGTGGAAAGATGAGCAGATTTGAAAGGGTTAAAATGGAAAGCCGTCATTGTAGTTGTCCGACGTGTTCATGAATAGTTTTTTTTATGTTCTAATTGTTTCCTTACTGTTCTTGTAAAAAAACGAAGGAATTACTTCCGAAGCTCAATCCCACCCTGACTAAACATTTTCTTTGATTGGAAAGATCCGAGACGAGAACGTTTACAAAAGCCTTATCTGGAATTGGAAATTTCGGGAAACATCTTTCCCAAACAGGGTAGGGTGATTACCCATTATGCCAAACATAAGTGATAGCCACTATGGAAACAAGATGGCATCTGATAGAAGAATGCCCAGCTAGAATTAGACACTGGCTTGAGATATTTCATAATGTTATTATTGAGCTATAGTACACAGTAAGAGAAGTCCGACAGCTGGCAAGGTATATTATAAGGCTGGGGAACTTGCCCCCCCAGCCGTAAATGGAGCCTAGTTTTTAGGATGTAGGGGAAATGGGCCTTGACGGCCTGGGCCTCGAACCAGTGATAGCGGTTCCACCCATTAATGGTAATGATAATAGTTGACTAAGAACTGTGGGTGATAAAAAGAGTTACGCCCATTCAAGGGAACCACATGTTACTTTTAAAATCCTAAATTACGTGAGTTGGGTGATTGATATCAAGTGACGAGAAGTAGATCAATGAATAGCATTAGGTATGTCGAGTTTAAGAAAACATAAATTAAAAATAATGTGTTGGGGTGAACGAATATATTCTGCAAGAACTGTCGGAAACAAATCAATGTCGTTTCTCACAAAAACGACGAGCCTAAATAGAATTTAGCTGCTGAACTGAACCCGTTTGCCGTATAGGGAATTATGGGTATGGAGGAAATAGTAATAAGGGAGGTACAAGAGAGGTTGAAGAACCAAGAAATCCAGATATGATGGGCAAGTCTGGATCGTTCAGGGTCGTTAAATTGTATAGACAGATAAAGGGTAGTTGGGAGGAGGAGGTATTTTGGAAGGTTGGGTTAAGTAGAGAAGATTTGAAGGCTTATTTGAATTGGAGGGGAAATGGATTTTTGATTGGTGAGAAAAGAAAGTATCAAGGGAGAAAAGGGGAGAAGGTAGAATCTATTGCTTGTCCTATGTGTGGATCTCAGGATGAAAGTTTAATACACTTTTTGTGTGAATGTGTCGAATTGAATGAATGGATGCGAGAGATATATGGTAAAGAAAAATTGAATGACATATGGATGGTAGATAGAATGAAAGAGACAAATTTCCTGAGTATTGAAAGGATAGCAAGGTTTGTCAGGATTGCAGCGGCACATCGGGGCGTTTTCTTTAAATAGTATTAATTTATTTTAGTTAATTTGTTGTTTGTTTTTTGCTATGTAAATTTCCTATGGCCCACGAGCTTTTTCTGGAATAAATTATTATTATTATATTATAAGCAACCAAAATAATCCAATTGTCTGAACATTACTGCTGAAAAATTTTATTAGTCTTAGAAAAGAAAGACGTAAGGAGAGAGATACTTATGTTTCAAAGCTATGATTCTACAAACAATGTGTGTTTGTAATATTATTCGAAAGGGTTTCTGTGGACACATATGAGTCGATATGGGAAGACAAGTACGCTAAATTCGATTCATGACTCATAGAGAAAAGCTCACTGTGGAATACACCTGCAGCAACACCTTCATAGTCCAAAAAAATATTTAAAATCTTATTGGAACTGTACATTTTATTTACGGTTCGAATAAAACGGGTATTTGCTAAGAAATAACCAGTCAAGAGTGGTAAATCAACATTTAAATTAAAAAATCTGTCAATGACAAGATGGATGTCTATGTTAAAAAATTTGACAGTATTGTGGACCAGCTGCGACACTATTTTTGAAATTTGAGCTAATAGAAAAGAACAAAAGCAAGATAATAAAAGAAAAAGTCCTATTTCTGCATCGCCGCATTCCCTGCATTATCTGACTCTGATTCTTGTGTTCATATACCAAATCCTGTTTAAAACCCAAAATCTTGCGGAAAAGCTTCAGACTGAACAGCTTGATTTAGCAATCGCAAACAAAAGACTCAATGTGACACGTGTGATTTTATATACTCTCCTCTGAGACTGATAAAGGAAAATTGAGATAAGCGGAAAGAAATTGGTGCAGTAGTCGAAGAGGAGTTCCAACTTAAAAAGCATGCTCATTATTCAGAGGTAATTTCTAACCCTGGAGACAACCCGCTGGGTGACTGGAAACTGTTTTAGGCCAAGGAAGTCTGCAGCGTCCTCAGAGCTCTAATGAATGACTTGAACGATGTAATAATAATAATAATAACAATAATAATAATTTATTTCTTACCCACTTACAAAAGGGAAAAAGTGGAGTACAAAGAGAAAAACAAAGAACTACAAATAACACAAAGAAACACAAAAAAATAACACGAATAAAAAAAAAAAATAAGAATTTAGCAAAAGAGGCGGATAAGATGATTGTTAGAACCAAGACAGATTGGCGCTTCATCAAATAAATTTGAACTTAGTTTTTTCACTGAAAGAACAATATCCGTTGCCTGATATTTAATTAGCCTTCTGTTCCGAAATGATCGTTGTAAATAAAGTTACCACGCTTAATCTACGATAGGTACCAAAATATACTGGGCTAATTGTTCAAAAGCTACGAAAGCCTTTTCGGACCCACAAAGATTTTTCATAGAAAAGGCCTACATCTTACAAAACTTGTGGTAGGGCTATTGGCCTGAACTGAATTCGAAAGCTATAAAGTCATTGATTGCACCATCTTTGGGACATTCCCAAAGATGGTGCAATCATGGAAATTTACACAGTTACATCGATATCTTCAACTCTCGGGTGAGTTTACTGGCGAATTGTGACAGTATCACCAACTTTGGTCATGGTGAAAAACAGTTACTGTTAACTTAAACTAGTCATGACACTTTTAAGTACAATAATAGAAGATGACTGTTTCAATCATTTCATCATGATGTGCAATGAGACTGTCAAACCAGCACATTTGATTTTTGACTGAATTTTTGTTGTTGCATTTTTTTTCAGTGTTTGTTTAATCCGTTTATCTTAACTGCAATTGTCAATTTCTGGAAAAAAGAGAAGAAAAAAGTAACTGGTGTCTATTATCATCCCATGCGTCATTTGATTAAATTAAAATCGAATAGTTTTGGGCATCAAGCCATGGCTAATTGTAGAAAAAGCCAAGATAGATAGTCCAATTGAGTGAGAGGCAAATCTGGCAATAACACCTTATTAGTATTGTACAAATATGATGTTAGTTCATTTGGTAATAAATAAGTCAATACGTCGTTCCTAGGGCGGAAGAACCAATAAGAACCAAATAATTAGAATTTGACTAGCCACTCCCAGTGTTCTTTTACTTGTCCAATGGGATTTCCACTTATCAGGGCTTAACCCTAAAAGATAACAACAAATACTTATCTGGCCACATGTCACTTGAAACGGCACGAATAACTACGAGAATAACAACATTTTTCACATGTAAAATAGCCTATATTATTGCTTTAATGCTATGTGAAGTTCTGACAAGGAAGAGGCTGGGGCTTCAGGCCTGTTTCTAATTTTACAGGCAAATACACCTTCAGCAAATACACCTTGGCCAAAAGTTTAAGTGTAACATTGCAAATTGTGGTTGTCGTTTGCCTTTTTTAGTCATTCCATTCAAGATGCTTTGGATATTTTTTATTGTGATAAATTGCCTTAATGCTCTGAAAAGGGAAAAATATTTCAATTAAATAGGATAGGAAAATTTCAGTAGGCTAATTAATTTGAAGTCCTAAAATAGCCAGGGAAGTGTTTTTTTTTATTAAAAAAATCACCACCTTCTTTGAACTCCAGTTATATAGCCCTGTTTTTGGCCCCCTTGAGCCAGTATCCAGTTCCTTATTGTCATTTTCACTACCAAGAGAAGGACCTGTAGACCTATAGAAGAAAACCTGTTAAAAAAAAAGATGATTCTTTGTAATTTACATAATAATTATAGCTAACACATTCTACATGCAGCCCTGCTCCACTTTAGCCCCAACCCTCCTAATATGGAAATCTATAGCTGAAATTACATATTTTCTATTGATTCTGCCAATCTGTCTCTCAACCCTAGTACCTGTTAATTGAAGCAACTGTGGCAAAACAAGAACTGGAAAAACAAGTAAAAGGTGGCAGAAAACATTGGAAATATGTAATTTGGGCTGTATATTTGCAAATTAGGCATGTTAGGGGTAAATTTTTTGTTGTTCATATTTTGACTTATAAATAAAGTGAATATACCATGATGCCTTTTTGTACGTTCTTTACAAATATAGTAATTGCTTATATTGCTAGTTCAAGTTTAAGCACTTTTTGACCTTACTTAACCTAATAGAGAACCTACAGGAGGATCTACCACTTTATCTCACTGGCAAATGCAATTTGAGGTTTAACAATAAAATTTTGGCAGTGAAAAACACACATTATTTTGTCAAAAATGACCAAAAACACATACTTTAATTGAAAATTTGGCATCAAAGAAGAAAAAAATCAGCATAATATTGTATAACTTATTAATCCAACTTAATTGTGGAAAATCAGGGCTCATAGATTATACAACATTTAAAAAATGGATTAATAATGAAACAGTAAGTTTGAGACCAATGTCTTAAGCTTTTTTATACCCAAAAATAATTTGGGTATATTTTAGTCATTTTCAAGAGCTCAAAAACTTGCAACTGAAGCATTTATTATGTTTGTAAAGAGCATAAAAAAGGCATCAAGGGGTATGTTCACTTTATTTGTAAATCAAAAATATGAACAACAACAAAAATTTACCAGCTATTAGTATAGCTGCATGATTTTCCCTTGGGTTTGTAGGCTAAGTGGAAGGTCACTTATACCTGATCCTGTCCCTACTGTTTTCACTTGGTTGATAAAAATCCAAAGAAAGTTCCCATTGAAAAGGAAAGAGACAAAAAGTGAGATTGAATGTTTAAGAAAACAGACTCATAATTGAAGCTTTGTTCATTTCAATCTTAGGGATGATCTACATTGGTTACACTTCATTAAATGGTTGTAAAGGGATACTTTTATTTATTTGTCTTGTTTGTTTTCTACATGATTTTTTTAATCTTTAAATTGATATACATTTCTTACAGATTAATTAATTATACCATAGTTCCATTTGCAAGTTTTGACCAACTTTGTAACCCTGGTCTCAAAATTGCATATACATTTTTTGAAGCTAGGAAACATAGAACTCCTCTCTGTTTAAAAGAAAATGGATTGATATAAGTAGGTTTTAATACACTAAGTCCTAGGGCCATGGCAATAAAAACAAAAATATGAAGATTGACTTTAAAATGCTTGACATTACATAAATATAACATTCACAAATTTTACTTTTGTGCTCAGTTGCCAACCTGAGCAATTGCCCTAAATTTTTAAACCTTGCAAAACATTCACCAGCCACCTCTAATGACCTACACTCTTGTCTGTACATCAACAATTCATTGAAAAGGAAGGACCACCTTACTGGCATTTCTTCCTTTGTATTTATATTTAATGGGTTAAAAAGAAAGCTTCTATGGCTAAGTCAGGAGCCCAGTAAAGGACCAGGTGGTCCTTTAGCCAGGAAGTGCAATAGGAAGCTAGGGGCCAGTCATCCTATGCTTTTGTATGCCCTTCCTGCTTACTGACCCCAGATTTCTCTAGGTAACCTGTTAAGTTTGGGTCAATTCTGGCTGAACTTACAGAGTCAAATTACTGACCTTTGTCCCAAACCAAATAAACTGCTAATGCCAGGAATTAAACCTGTGCCTTTTGGATAGATGATTCTCAACCTAGTGTGCCAGCCACATAGAAAGGAACACAAATGTCACCAGAGAACAAAAATTATTTGGAAAAAGAAAATATTGAAAAAAAAACAACTTGAGTCATAGTTGCTCTCATTTTTCACTGCTGTCCCACAAACAATATATATTTGATTTAGACAAATAAATTTTAAGACAGATATCATCAAAACTCCATCAGGGATTGTATTTACTTAAGATACAATCAGCAATATGAATTTTTAGTTTTGTGATATTCTAGTCTTGAAATAATAAAAAAAAAGAGAAATTATATGTTCTATTTGTTTTCCACCAGCCCATTTGAGAAAAATCATTTGTGACAACAATATACCTAGAGTTGGCTCAGAATCTCTCTAAAATGCTTTAAACAGAAGGAATTTTAAAACAATTATACTGATCAACAAGAAGAATAATAACATAACTGTCTAAACTTGGCACTTTTTAAGAAAATTTTTAGCAAAGCAAATGCAAAACTTTAATGTGTCCTATGTTATCTAAAAAAAAAAACATTAAAATGTGTCAGATATATTTTGATATAAGATGCCTCAAAGACTTTTAGTTGAATCTATGGAATGAAGGGCCAGGTATTCCTTCACTTTTTTACAACATGTAAAAAGGAAAATAGTTCAAATTTTTTCACAAAAGAAGAAGCTTAAGGTAAAAAAAATAAATGTATTTTTAACAGAAAGCAACTGACATCAATGAAATAAAATAAAACAAAAATTCATGGAGAATAAATAATATAAGCCATATATTTAACCTATAATGAGGTGGCATAAAAGATTATTTCTAAAATTAAAAAAAAAAACAGTGTTATGGCTTAAAGTTCTGCTTAATCAACAGGAATTGTCTTTTCAGAACTAAAGCCAGAGAAAAAGAACCTGATAACCAAAAATAAGGCACCCAAAAATTTCGGGACCCTCTAGAGGGAAAAGAAGTAGAAGTAGGTACTTCAAAATACCTTCCTGGGACATACTTTAGCCTGTAGACACATCCCTGAAAGTTTCATTTTCCTAGCCTAACCTCTTTTAAAGATGGTCAAAAGTAGCTAAAGTAAAATTTTACCCCTAATTTACCTTAGAAATCCAGTTTAAATAGCAATCTCAAAAAATATAGCCTAGACTATATAAAAGGCTATAGGTATTGGCCTAATCATTCTAATTTTTTTCAACTAAAAATTATAGGATGGTTTAAAAACTAGACCTGTTTGATATAGTAATATTTGACTAACTCACCAATGTGATAGCTGCCTTCCTAAGAACAACCTTTTTAATAACCAAAAAAACTTTTCTTCTGATTTCTTATGAAGCTTAGCCTATGCGAGACGGGCCTAGAACACCAAAACTCTTTCGATCCTAAGGAATATGCATAAGATTACTTACAGGTCACTGAAAAGCTAAGATTATTTCCACCATTTGCAATTCCCTTGTCTTTTCTCTAGACTTAACGATTTCACGTGTTTATCCATTTTAAAATATGTTGCCTGATAATGACGTCAGTTGTACTCAATAATCTTTTTTTCGGGGTTAGAAAGTGCAAGCCCACGGACAAGTAATTCTGAGCCTTCGGAAAAGCTTCCGAGTAGCCTCCGACGTCATATGCGTCTCATAAAACGGTTGGATTATTCAGATAAGTAATCGGACAAGTCTTCTTCTTCTTAATCAGCAGACGGGCTTTTCAGTCGATACTATTTAGCCCTTTTCCTTTTGGCTCACTCTGTGGGATCGACAGAGCTATGGAGCTGGTTTGTCTTATATGATTTGTATCTGCTCAGATTTCTTGGAGTATATCTTTTGATACCAGCAATTGAATTATAAGAGAATATACATTAAGCTCTGTGCTCTGCGAGAAAGTATGGTCAGCAAGACTCTTGGCTGTTAGTGGAATTTTGTGGTGTTTGAAGCATTCTAACATTTTACATTGCAGGGTATACTGTGCAGACGTCAGCATATTACATTCAAATAGGCAATGATCTATTGTTTCATTTTTAAGATTACATGACCTGCAAAGGGGGGACGAGGGAACTTCGCCACTTGAATTAAGGATCTGATATGAAAATGCCTTAAAATTTAGCCCATTTGAACCTGAACGAATTCTATGATAAATCTTGGAAAGGTGCTTACTTGGGAAAGGTGATACGGTAGGATTCTTATTATTTAGCAGTACTTCTGTAAGTCTCCAGCGGTAAATATCTCTAATGGGGATTGGTCTCCCACTTGGCTGGTCAATATTTAAAACACTTTTTGCTGTTTCATCTGCCTTATGGTTACCTATTATACCCGAGTGGCTTGAAATATACTGGATATGAGTTAAAATACCTTTTGAAGCAAAAATATCAATAATCCTAAGACAAAGAAATGTGTCAATATCCATCTTATAATGAGAAGCTGAAGAAAGAAGCTCAAGGCTTGACAAAGAGTCAGAATATATTATAATATTTTTAATATTAACATTCATATATTCATTAACCATGAGAAAATCTAATGCCATGATTATGGCATTTAGCTCGGCAGACATTACAAATGAATTATCGTGTAATCTCTCTCCTAAAGCGATATTATGGGTTGGGAAGAATCCTCCGCTTGCCACTTTCTCATTCATTTTGGACCCATCTACAAAAATTTGGAAATGATTTTCATAAGCAACACTATTTAGCTCGGCAAATTTTTTCTGAATAAAAGAAATGGGGGTAAGTTCTTTGGTCCACTTTGAGAAGTCAGTCTTTACTTGGGGGAATGTGGGTGCAATAGATTTTACTGGCCCTGGGAACTTCTTCTGGATATTTGCATATTCTTTTGCAACGCCTCTAAACATAGATGGATTTCTTAACCAGTTATGCAGGGTATGAGGATCATTGGCTTTAATTTTTGTAAGGTAATTAATTAGTAGAGATCTTCTTCTTTCATTTATTGGTGATAGTCCACTCTCAGTAAGCAGAAACTTAGTTTTTGTTGGTTTCCTAAGACCAAATATAAGACGAATTATATCATTTTGCATCGTTTCGATTTTTTGCATGTGGGTCTTAGCACGAGCACCATAAACTATGAGGCCATAATCAATATGGGGTCTTATATATGATTTATAAAATTGGAGTAGTGTTTTCTCATTACAGCCCCAAGGTGTGGCTAGTAGCCTTTTAATTATTCTTATTTTTCTATAACACTTTTTTATTGTTTGTGATGTGGAGGTGGAAGTTTAGTTTTTGGTCCAGTATGAGCCCTAGATAATTAATTTGATTGTCCTCTGGGATAAGTATTCCATTTAATGTTAGCCTTGCATTAGAATGATTTCGCTTATGGTGGAATTGGATAATTTTTGACTTTGTGGGTGCAGTAGGTAAAATGGACTTTTGAGAAAACTTTTCAAATTGGAAAAGTGCATTTTGCAACTTTGAATGCGCAATCTCGAAGGTATTGCCAGTTGCCCATAATACCAGATCATCAGCATACTGTAGATTGGTATTTGGGAGGCTCGTGTCCCAGAGGAATAGTGAAAAGAGGAGGCAGCTCAAGATTGCACCCTGTGGAAGGCCTTTGGTTATTGAAGTTTTGGATGAAGAGGCTGAACCTACACAAACAATGAAACTTCGGTTTTCTATGAAGGATACAAGTTTGGGGGTAGTTACAGAACACGGGGATTATTTCTTCTCATATTTCCATTATACATGTATTTTGGCGGATGTTCTGCAGCTCCTAAAAAAAAACGCTGCTTTCCGAAGAAAAGAACACAAAATCATAAATTTGGGAAGTTGAACAAAATTACTTAGGCTTCTCCCAAACTTTTGAGATTTTGAGCTTAACATGGCAAGTGGACCAAGCAAGTTGGAAACAGAAAAAATATTCCAAAGATTGAAAAGTATACCTGCTAATAAAGTAAGCCATTCTTGGCTAGTATTTTCTTGTCATCACCTAGTAGCCTAGGCTAAATTGGGCTAGGCTATTAGAATCTTCGCAGGCAGTTTTCGAAAGTTTATTTTGTTCCCTTTTGGGTAAAATTCTAGTTTAGTGACTCCGGTAAATTTAAAGCAAACAGTATTACTGGCTTTTGCATAAAGTGAATATACCACTTGCTGCCATATTTTATGCTTTTTACAAATATAATAAACACTTCTACCAGAAATTCAGATTTAAGCACTTTTTGACCTCTGTTTGCTATAAATTTAACTATATTAAATATAGCAATGGTTAGTTTATGTATTTAATATATGCTATAGGTATATAGACTTGTCAGGTACCATAGGAAATTTCTAAGACCTAGAAATCAGAAGAGGCTTAACATAGTACCTGGGTAATGCATTTCCAGAGTATATTTTTTGGCCCTGGATTTGTTACTGAAAGTTTCATTGACATTGACAAGTTTTTCACAGACTAGTTTGTAGTTTATATATTTTTGTCACCTAGAAAAAGGCTACTCTAGCACTACAAAATAATTACTTCATGGTCACTATTACCAGCAAGTGTAGTTATTACATTCTTAATAAGAAGGTCAGGGTTTCTGTAACAATCCAGATTGTGTAATTGTCAAAGGAAACTTAACTTGGCACACTAGATTGTCATGAAAAATAAAATTTTTCAATTTGCATTTCATATTAAAAACCCTGATAGTCTCTATAATTCATAATGAAAAATATTGGATCTTACTGCTGTGTTTTGTATTGTTGTCATGAACCTTGCTCTCAACAGAAATTATTGTTTTGACTATCATAGTAACAATCCAGATTGTGTAATTGTCAAAGGAAAATGAATTTGGTGAACAAGATTTCCATGAAAAGTATATGTTTTACAATCTATCATCCATAATTAAAACATTGCAGTCTTGAAATTCTTCTTATGACTATTGCTAGTAGTTGGTATGTTACCTTAGTTTGAATTACAATAACTAGGAATCAATTAATATCAAGTATGCAAGAGCATGCATTAAGAATGTACAATTTCTATATAATAATAGTGCTGTCTAATTTTTATACTCTTGCTAGCCACCTACTGGTCACTACTGTAAACCCCAAAAAAACTAGTAATAATTGACAAGTATTTATTGATAGCTTATTATATAAATGCCAAAATATAGTACTGGTGAAAAGGTAGCTAGTCAGCAATAGGTATATCTTGCTTATATGTTTAGTAAATTTTGACATATCACAATTTTGGCATTAGGGTGAATACTTGCTTCTCAGATAATGTTTCCTTAGGCAATTTTGTTGAAGCATTCTAGCTCTAAGTTAGCTGTTATAGAAAACTTATTAACATTACCATAACTGTTTTATATGTTGTGGTGGAATTCCTGTTTTGACTAGCCAAATTGCAATCCAGATTGAGTAATTGTCACTGAAAACTGAATTTGGTACACATGATTGTTATGGAAAGCATAAGCTTCCTACCTGGATTGTAAATAGAGAACCCAGATTGTCACTATCCACAACTAAAGCTTTGGAGTCTTGAGATTCTCTGAGATTCATTTTTCTTTTTACTTTTACTGGTAGCTGATACATAACCTTAGTTTGACTTAGAATCAACTAGCAATCAGTACATATAAATTGTGTAAGAGCAATATAGCATACATAAAAATTTGTAAATCAAACAGTTCATGGTAACAAACTGTAGTAAGGAGCAATCTGGCTCAATAGTAACTGAAACTCTAAAAAATTGAATTTTGATATCAATAGCTACATCAAAAGAATTGCATTTAATGCTGATATTAGATATATAAGTTTCATCAAGTTTAGTCTTACCCATCAAAAGTTACGAGCCTGAGAAAATTTGCCTTATTTAAGAATATAGGGGGAAACACCCCCTAAAAGTCATAGAATCTTAACGAAAATCACACTATCAGATTCAGCATATCAGAGAACCGTACTGTAGAAGTTTCAAGCTCCTATCTACAAAAGTGTGGAATTTTGTATTTTTTGCCAGAAGACAAATCACAGGTGCATGTTTATTTGTTTTTTTTTTTTTTTTTTCCAGGGGTCATCATATTGACCAAGTGGTCCTAGAATGTCGCAAGAGGGCTCATTCTAATGGAAATAAAAAGTTCTAGTGCCCTTTTTAAGTGACCAAAAAAATTGGAGGGCATCTAGGCCCCCTCCCATGCTCATTTTTTTCCAAAGTCAACGGATCAAAATTTTGAGATAGCCATTTTGTTCAGCATAGTCGAAAACCATAATAACTATGTATTTGGGGATGATTTACTCCCCCACAATCCCTGGAGGAGGGGCTGCAAGTTACAAACTTTGACCAGTGTTTACATATAGTAATGGTTATTGGGAAGTGTACAGACGTTTTCAGGGGGATTTTATTTTGTTTGGGGGGGTGGGGCTGAGGGTAGGGGGCTATGTTGGAGGATCTTTCCTTGGAGGAATCTGTCATGGGGGAAGAAAAATTCAAGGAAAAGGGTGCATGATTTTCTAGCATTATTATAAGAAAACAATGAAAAATAAACATGAAAACGTTTTTTCAAATGAAAGTAAGGAGAAGCATTGAAACTTAAAATGAATAGAGATTATTACACATATGAGGGGTTCTAAAAATACTTCTGCATAAAGAGCGAGGTATTTAGGAGGAGATAAATACCTTGCTCTTTATGCTAAAGTATTTTTAGTAATTTCAACTATTTATTCTATGGCCTTTCTGATTCAGGGGTCATTCTTAAGGAATTGGGACAAAATTAGTGTAAAGAGCGAGGTATTAACGAGGATACAAACCCCCTTGTATACAGAATAAAAATATAAGATTATGAAAGTTTGTTATGTAAGTTGCTAATTTATAAGTTATGTATATTTTTTACTAATAAAAACGTTTGTTAAAAATAAAAGTTCTAGTTGTCTTTTTAAGCAACCAAAAAATTGGAGGGCAACTAGGCCTCCATCTCCACCCCTTATTTCTCAAAATCATCTGATCAAAACTAAGAGAATGCCATTTAGGCAAAAAAAGAATTAATATACAAATTTCATTTTAATAATTTATGTGCCAAGAGCCAAAACCAAACATGCATTAATTCAAAAACATTCAGAAATTAAATAAAAAAAAACTAATTTTTTAGCTGAAAGTAAGGAGCAACATTAAAACTTAAAACGAGCAGAAATTACCCCATATATGAAAGGGGCTGTTCCTTCTTCAACGCCCTGCTCTTTATGCTAAAATTTGACTCTTTCTCTCAACTCTACTTTTTGAAAACAGTAAAAACTTTAGCGTAAAGAGCAGGGCATTGAAGAAGGAGCAGCCCCTTTCATATAAGGGGTAATTTCTGTTTGTTTTAAGTTTTAATGTTGCTCCTTACTTTCAGCTAAAAAAATTAGTTTTTCTTATTTAATTCTACTTAAACAGTAGTGCTATCTATATTTTAATTGACCAAAGTAGAAGTTTTCAGCTAACCACCTACTGGTAACTACTGCAACCCCCCCCCCCCCAAAAAAAAAAGAAACAGTAATAATTGAAAGTTTTTGTTGATAACTGATGATATATTTGGCAAAAAAATATGACTGGTGAAAAGGTAGCCTGTCAGTTGTAGATATACCGAATATTTTCGAAAGATATATATAAATTTTTCGAAAGATAAAGATGTGTCAATAGATTTACCGAAAAGATATACCGAATATTTTACATTAATTAAAGCTAAATAATATCAAAATCTTGACTTTAGAACAAACAATTGCCTCTCAAATAATGTTTTATTAGGCAATCTTGTTGAAGCATTTCTGCTCTGTGGTAGCTGCTATAGAAAATTTAATAACATCAGCATAACTGCTTTGAATGCTGTTTTGTAATTGCTTCAAATTTTGACTTTCTTGGTTAAAATTTGTAAAATTCCCTTTTTTCATTCATTTTCAGCATTCTTTGCTTGTGATGCAAATCAATTGCAGCAATTTCCATGCACCAACACTGCTTATTATCAGTCTATCATCTTATTATCTTCTTATCAGTCTAATTATGAAACAGATCAGTAAAATACTAACAGAACTATTATTAGTGCTTGTTTACATTAGGCCTGACCAATGTGGAATTTTTTGGTCCAAAGCCAATATATCAATAGCATACTGATACAATACTGACATAATTTGCCAATAAATTGACCTTAGGAAAAAAACTTGCATAAAGATTAGACCCACCATTCTCTGCCCATATACAGACTCACATGTTCCTCCCTGGTCTATTGCACACCAAAAGCTCCTGGGCACACAAACTAAATTGCAGATATTTGGGGAAGTGACAAAAAAGAAAATATTTAACCAAAGAAGCCAGTTTAGTTCCACAAACAGTTCCCTATCCTCATGGTACAGAGTTGCTAGTCCAGCATCTGCAGTGCAGAAAATAAATGAGAGATATTGGAAGCAAGCTATTGGTGAAAGCACCCCTGAACTTGTCCTGCATTGATCATGCATTAGTTCTTGTATTTGACTGCCCTTATCTGTATTTTTTTCTTGTCAGTTCTTCTTTGTTTTGATTTTGTTTGGATTTGTCAGAATTTATTTTGCTCTTTTCCTTTTTTTCTTTATTACTCCATCAGTATTGTATTGTACATTTATGATGTATATATATACATGTATCTATATATATATATATATATATATATATATATATATATATATATATATATATATATATATATATATATATATATATATATTTCAAATGCAAGACTTTAATTATTCACTTATTAATGTGAAAAATTACTTTATGTTCATATGATATGGTCTCTTACTAACGAATTCATTCCAGGCACAATGGATATAAGGTATTCACATGCAGCAGTGATACATTGAAACTCCTGCTCTCCACATTAAAGCACCTGTTCTCTCTCTTAGTTCCACTCCTGACTGGTATCTTGGTTTTAATCCCAGGATATCCCGGAATCTTTCACCCATGCAAGTGAACATTCAATAAACAGAAGTGTTTGGTTTATTTTATTCTTTTTAGTATTTTAGTAGATGTAGGTTCTTGAAGTCACCATGCATTTAGAACATTGCTGCACCAGGTGTGTATTTACAAGTTGAAAACAAATACACTTCGACTTCGTTTGACTCATCTTTACTGCTTTCTCCACCATGTTCATTCTTAACTGGTGGCTCTGCCCCCAAAGACTGGACAAGGAAAAATTACCTGAGGGAATCTGTTGCCATCTTCTCTACAAGTTGTTCATAACAAAAATGGCTAATAACCAAAAATTTTCCCCAATGACTGGTAATGACCCTCTTATTGGGCCAGTAATATCAGTTGGTTGATATATTGGCTGGGCCCTAGTTTACATTATTTATTGGTATGAACTTCTGAAAGCTCATTTGTAAATGTGACAATTAGTCTTCAGCATATTGTTATTTGGAACTATAGTTTTCTTATAATATGTTTTTTCCTTTGCCAAGAAAAATCTCTTTCCTCAAAGCCTTTTCATTTGCATTGGAATATGAAGAGAATTTAATGTTTATTATGATAAGTGTACTTTTTCAACTACATAGCCAATACCTCTGAAAGGTTTTATGGTCTTGAATATTTAAGAAACAGGCAGCTGCTTTTTAGTGGTTACTCACCAAAAACAAAGTTGGAGCAAGGTGTCATGCACAATGAAAGGCACAATCCCTAGATGAACAAGATGTTGGCTAGACCCAGAGACATCAAGTGCATTGGGCATAAAGAAAAAAAAAATTGAAAAAAATGAAAGCTAAACTATCCAGTGATCACGCTTCTGAGAGAACTTTTCAAAACTTCGTGGCTTAGGACTTTGCAGCCTAAACAGTTTTTTTTTTCAATCCTACCTCCCCCTAATATTTGAAGTATTACCTTAAATTGCATGTTCTAGTGACTGAGGTTTAAGAATCTGTAGGTGTCACCAGGTAACATAGAATTGATATTCACCATATGGTTCATAATCATATATATATACATGTATACAGGGTAATTTGGTTTAATAGTTGGGTGCTACTAGATGTATCACTCACCTGGTGCATTTGAGGGCTATTATACCCTGCTGGATGATTCTGATTCATCCCACTGTGTCTGCTATGACTTCCCAGTCCAATCTTGGTCAACACCAATCTTGAAGCTTTCAAATGACCTGGCAGACACTATAGATTTGCTGAGTGAGTTCCACAGTAGAAAAACGCAGTTGGTTAAGAAGTTCAGCTTCTCTTGCTTTCTGCAAAATTTTGGGTTCTCTCGTGTTTTGGTGTATTCACTGTGGTTGAAAATGGGCTTAATAATATCACTGGTCATCATCTTAAATGCTAGGATGACATATACTCTATTTCTAAGGCATGTAAGTGTAGGAAGGTTAAGCTTTTGTAGTCATTGCTCATAGGAGATTTGTTGTTTGAAAAAGGGAACTTTGTTGCTCTGTGCTGCACCTTCTCAAGTATCTCCATGTCACACTTAAAGTGTGGGCTGACAACCAACATGCCAAACTAGTTATTGACTAGTTATTTTTATGGCACTTGGTATTAACCAAGAGACATATAGTGATTGCAAATTCTGTTGGTCTGTTGGTCTGTCCTGGTTTTGCTACTTTAGGCACTTCCAGGTAAGCTAGAACAATAAAATTTGGCAGGCGTATCTGGGACCAGTCCAGATTAAATTAGAAATAGTCGTTTTCCCAATTTGACCATCTGGGGGGGGGAGTGGGGGCCTGTTAATTCGGAAAAAAATAGAAAAATTGATGTATTTTTGACTTACGAATGGTTTATCAATTCTTAATGAAATTTGATGTTTGGAAGGATGTCATGTCTCAAAGCTATCATTTTAAATACTGACCAGATCCGATGATATTGGGGGAGTTGGAGGTGGGGGGAAAGCACAAGTCCTAGATACTGGATTGACATAACCGGAACGGATCTGCTCTCTTTGGGGAAGTTGGGGGGGGGGGGATTAATAAAAAAAATAAGGT